>NW_026777086.1:0-45102 GCF_030936135.1 Gavia stellata
TCAACGTACACAGCCTCTCCTGCTCAATCTGGCCAGAGCTCAACACCGAAATTGCGAACGTCCAGCGATTGCTCCTACACTAAAGGTGCCAGCCCTGAAAGCTCTTGCTGGTCCTCATCTCCCACTGGTAACCTCTCAAACGAACCACAAACACTTGGGCTCTGAACTTGTTTAGCCTACGAAAACTTCCAACGTACACAGCCTCTCCTGCTCAATCTGGCCAGAGCTCAACACCGAAAATGTGAACGTCCAGGGATTGCTCTTACACTAAAGGTGCCAGCCCTGAAAACTCTTGCTGGTCCTCATCTCCCACTGGTAACCTCTCAAACGAACCACAAACACTTGGGCTCTGAACTAGTTTAGCCTACGAAAACTTCCAACGTACACAGCCTCTCCTGCTCAATCTGGCCAGAGCTCAACACCGAAATTGCGAACGTCCAGCGATTGCTCCTACACTAAAGGTGCCAGCCCTGAAAGCTCTTGCTGGTCCTCATCTCCCACTGGTAACCTCTCAAACGAACCACAAACACTTGGGCTCTGAACTTGTTTAGCCTACTAAAACTTCCAACGTACACAGCCTCTCCTGCTCAATCTGGCCAAAACTCAACACCGAAATTGCGAACGTCCAGAGATTGCTCCTACACTAAAGGTGCCAGCCCTGAAAGCTCTTGCTGGTCCTCATCTCCCACTGGTAACCTCTCAAACGAACCACAAACACTTGGGCTCTGAACTTGTTTAGCCTACTAAAACTTCCAACGTACACAGCCTCTCCTGCTCAATCTGGCCAGAGCTCAACACCGAAAATGCGAACGTCCAGCGATTGCTCCTACACTAAAGGTGCCAGCCCCGAAAGCTCTTGCTGGTCCTCATCTCCCACTGGTAACCTCTCAAACGAACCACAAACACTTGGGCTCTGAACTTGTTTAGCCTACTAAAACTTCCAACGTACACAGCCTCTCCTGCTCAATCTGGCCAGAGCTCAACACCGAAAATGCGAACGTCCAGCGATTGCTCCTACACTAAAGGTGCCAGCCCTCAAAGCTCTTGCTGGTCCTCATCTCCCACTGGTAACCTCTCAAACGAACCACAAACACTTGGGCTCTGAACTTGTTTAGCCTACGAAAACTTCCAACGTACACAGCCTCTCCTGCTCAATCTGGCCAAAATTCAACACCGAAATTGCGAACGTCCGGCGATTGCTCCTACACTAAAGGTGCCAGCCCTGAAAGCTCTTGCTGGTCCTCATCTCCCACTGGTAACCTCTCAAACGAACCACAAACACTTGGGCTCTGAACTTGTTTAGCCTACTAAAACTTCCAACGTACACAGCCTCTCCTGCTCAACCTGGCCAGAGCTCAACACCGAAATTGCGAACGTCCAGCGATTGCTCCTACACTAAAGGTGCCAGCCCTGAAAGCTCTTGCTGGTCCTCATCTCCCACTGGTAACCTCTCAAACGAACCACAAACACTTGGCCTCTGAACTTGTTTAGCCTACTAAAACTTCCAACGTACACAGCCTCTCCTGCTCAATCTGGCCAGAGCTCAACACCGAAATTGCGAACGTCCAGCGATTGCTCCTACACTAAAGGTGCCAGCCCTGAAAGCTCTTGCTGGTCCTCATCTCCCACTGGTAACCTCTCAAACGAACCACAAACACTTGGGCTCTGAACTTGTTTAGCCTACGAAAACTTCCAACGTACACAGCCTCTCCTGCTCAATCTGGCCAGAGCTCAACACCGAAATTGCGAACGTCCAGCGATTGCTCCTACACTAAAGGTGCCAGCCCTGAAAGCTCTTGCTGGTCCTCATCTCCCACTGGTAACCTCTCAAACGAACCACAAACACTTGGGCTCTGAACTTGTTTAGGCTACGAAAACTTCCAACGTACACAGCCTCTCCTGCTCAATCTGGCCAGAGCTCAACACCGAAATTGCGAACGTCCAGCGATTGCTCCTACACTAAAGGTGCCAGCCCTGAAAGCTCTTGCTGGTCCTCATCTCCCACTGGTAACCTCTCAAACGAACCACAAACACTTGGGCTCTGAACTTGTTTAGCCTACGAAAACTTCCAACGTACACAGCCTCTCCTGCTCAATCTGGCCAGAGCTCAACACCGAAAATGTGAACGTCCAGGGATTGCTCTTACACTAAAGGTGCCAGCCCTGAAAACTCTTGCTGGTCCTCATCTCCCACTGGTAACCTCTCAAACGAACCACAAACACTTGGGCTCTGAACTAGTTTAGCCTACGAAAACTTCCAACGTACACAGCCTCTCCTGCTCAATCTGGCCAGAGCTCAACACCGAAAATGCGAACGTCTAGCGATTGCTCCTACACTAAAGGTGCGAGCCCTGAAAGCTCTTGCTGGTCCTCATCTCCCACTGGTAACCTCTCAAACGAACCACAAACACTTGGGCTCTGAACTTGTTTAGCCTACGAAAACTTCCAACGTACACAGCCTCTCCTGCTCAATCTGGCCAGAGCTCAACACCGAAATTGCGAACGTCCGGCGATTGCTCCTACACTAAAGGTGCCAGCCCTGAAAGCTCTTGCTGGGCCTCATCTCCCACTGGTAACCTCTCAAACGAACCACAAACACTTGGGCTCTGAACTTGTTTAGCCTACTAAAACTTCCAACGTACACAGCCTCTCCTGCTCAATCTGGCCAGAGCTCAACACCGAAATTGCGAACGTCCGGCGATTGCTCCTACACTAAAGGTGCCAGCCCTGAAAGCTCTTGCTGGTCCTCATCTCCCACTGGTAACCTCTCAAACGAACCACAAACACTTGGGCTCTGAACTTGTTTAGCCTACTAAAACTTCCAACGTACACAGCCTCTCCTGCTCTATCTGGCCAAAATTCAACACCGAAATTGCGAACGTCCAGAGATTGCTCCTACACTAAAGGTGCCAGCCCTGAAAGCTCTTGCTGGTCCTCATCTCCCACTGGTAACCTCTCAAACGAACCACAAACACTTGGGCTCTGAACTTGTTTAGCCTACTAAAACTTCCAACGTACACAGCCTCTCCTGCTCAATCTGGCCAGAGCTCAACACCGAAATTGCGAACGTCCAGCGATTGCTCCTACACTAAAGGTGCCAGCCCTGAAAGCTCTTGCTGGTCCTCATCTCCCACTGGTAACCTCTCAAACGAACCACAAACACTTGGGCTCTGAACTTGTTTAGCCTACGAAAACTTCCAACGTACCCAGCATCTCCTGCTCAACCTGGCCAGAGCTCAACACCGAAATTGCGAACGTCCAGCGATTGCTCCTACACTAAAGGTGCCAGCCCTGAAAGCTCTTGCTGGTCCTCATCTCCCACTGGTAACCTCTCAAACGAACCACAAACACTTGGGCTCTGAACTTGTTTAGCCTACTAAAACTTCCAACGTACACAGCCTCTCCTGCTCAATCTGGCCAGAGCTCAACACCGAAAATGCGAACGTCCAGAGATTGCTCCTACACTAAAGGTGCCAGCCCTGAAAGCTCTTGCTGGTCCTCATCTCCCACTGGTAAC
The DNA here is from genome assembly GCF_030936135.1 of Gavia stellata. Taxonomy (NCBI): domain Eukaryota; kingdom Metazoa; phylum Chordata; class Aves; order Gaviiformes; family Gaviidae; genus Gavia; species Gavia stellata. Next base: position 3,517 of record NW_026777086.1, read on the forward strand.
CTCTCAAACGAACCACAAACACTTGGGCTCTGAACTTGTTTAGCCTACTAAAACTTCCAACGTACACAGCCTCTCCTGCTCAATCTGGACAGAGCTCAACACCGGAATTGCGAACGTCCGGCGATTGCTCCTACACTAAAGGTGCCAGCCCTCAAAGCTCTTGCTGGTCCTCATCTCCCACTGGTAACCTCTCAAACGAACCACAAACACTTGGGCTCTGAACTTGTTTAGGCTATTAAAACTTCCAACGTACACAGCCTCTCCTGCTCAATCTGGCCAGAGCTCAACACCGAAATTGCGAACGTCCGGCGATTGCTCCTACACTAAAGGTGCCAGCCCTGAAAGCTCTTGCTGGTCCTCATCTCCCACTGGTAACCTCTCAAACGAACCACAAACACTTGGGCTCTGAACTTGTTTAGCCTACTAAAACTTCCAACGTACACAGCCTCTCCTGCTCAATCTGGCCAAAATTCAACACCGAAATTGCGAACATCCGGCGATTGCTCCTACACTAAAGGTGCCAGCCCTGAAAGCTCTTGCTGGTCCTCATCTCCCACTGGTAACCTCTCAAACGAACCACAAACACTTGGGCTCTGAACTTGTTTAGCCTACGAAAACTTCCAACGTACACAGCCTCTCCTGCTCAATCTGGCCAAAATTCAACACCGAAATTGCGAACGTCCAGAGATTGCTCCTACACTAAAGGTGCCAGCCCTGAAAGCTCTTGCTGGTCCTCATCTCCCACTGGTAACCTCTCAAACGAACCACAAACACTTGGCCTCTGAACTTGTTTAGCCTACTAAAACTTCCAACGTACACAGCCTCTCCTGCTCAATCTGGCCAGAGCTCAACACCGAAATTGCGAACGTCCAGCGATTGCTCCTACACTAAAGGTGCCAGGCCTGAAAGCTCTTGCTGGTCCTCATCTCCCACTGGTAACCTCTCAAACGAACCACAAACACTTGGGCTCTGAACTTGTTTAGCCTACGAAAACTTCCAACGTACACAGCCTCTCCTGCTCAATCTGGCCAGAGCTCAACACCGAAAATGTGAACGTCCAGGGATTGCTCTTACACTAAAGGTGCCAGCCCTGAAAACTCTTGCTGGTCCTCATCTCCCACTGGTAACCTCTCAAACGAACCACAAACACTTGGGCTCTGAACTTGTTTAGCCTACGAAAACTTCCAACGTACACACCCTCTCCTGCTCAATCTGGCCAGAGCTCAACACCGAAATTGCGAACGTCTAGCGATTGCTCCTACACTAAAGGTGCCAGCCCTGAAAGCTCTTGCTGGTCCTCATCTCCCACTGGTAACCTCTCAAACGAACCACAAACACTTGGGCTCTGAACTTGTTTAGCCTACGAAAACTTCCAACGTACACAGCCTCTCCTGCTCAATCTGGCCAGAGCTCAACACCGAAATTGCGAACGTCCAGGGATTGCTCCTACACTAAAGGTGCCAGCCCTGAAAGCTCTTGCTGGTCCTCATCTCCCACTGGTAACCTCTCAAACGAACCACAACAACTTGGGCTCTGAACTTGTTTAGCCTACTAAAACTTCCAACGTAAACAGCCTCTCCTGCTCAATCTGGCCAAAATTCAACACCGAAATTGCAAACATCCGGCGATTGCTCCTACACTAAAGGTGCCAGCCCTGAAAGCTCTTGCTGGTCCTCATCTCCCACTGGTAACCTCTCAAACGAACCACAAACACTTGGGCTCTGAACTTGTTTAGCCTACTAAAACTTCCAACGTACACAGCCTCTCCTGCTCAATCTGGCCAGAGCTCAACACCGAAATTGCGAACGTCCAGCGATTGCTCCTACACTAAAGGTGCCAGCCCTCAAAGCTCTTGCTGGTCCTCATCTCCCACTGGTAACCTCTCAAACGAACCACAAACACTTGGGCTCTGAACTTGTTTAGCCTACGAAAACTTCCAACGTACACAGCCTCTCCTGCTCAATCTGGCCAAAATTCAACACCGAAATTGCGAACGTCCGGCGATTTCTCCTACACTAAAGGTGCCAGCCCTGAAAGCTCTTGCTGGTCCTCATCTCCCACTGGTAACCTCTCAAACGAACCACAAACACTTGGCCTCTGAACTTGTTTAGCCTACTAAAACTTCCAACGTACACAGCCTCTCCTGCTCAATCTGGCCAGAGCTCAACACCGAAATTGCGAACGTCCAGCGATTGCTCCTACACTAAAGGTGCCAGCCCTGAAAGCTCTTGCTGGTCCTCATCTCCCACTGGTAACCTCTCAAACGAACCACAAACACTTGGGCTCTGAACTTGTTTAGCCTACGAAAACTTCCAACGTACCCAGCATCTCCTGCTCAATCTGGCCAAAATTCAACACCGAAATTGCGAACGTCCAGCGATTGCTCCTACAATAAAGGTGCCAGCCCTCAAAGCTCTTGCTGGTCCTCATCTCCCACTGGTAACCTCTCAAACGAACCACAAACACTTGGGCTCTGAACTTGTTTAGCCTACTAAAACTTCCAACGTACACAGCCTCTCCTGCTCAACCTGGCCAGAGCTCAACACCGAAATTGCGAACGTCCAGCGATTGCTCCTACACTAAAGGTGCCAGCCCTGAAAGCTCTTGCTGGTCCTCATCTCCCACTGGTAACCTCTCAAACGAACCACAAACACTTGGGCTCTGAACTTGTTTAGCCTACTAAAACTTCCAACGTACACAGCCTCTCCTGCTCAATCTGGCCAGAGCTCAACACCGAAATTGCGAACGTCCGGCGATTGCTCCTACACTAAAGGTGCCAGCCCTGAAAGCTCTTGCTGGTCCTCATCTCCCACTGGTAACCTCTCAAACGAACCACAAACACTTGGGCTCTGAACTTGTTTAGCCTACGAAAACTTCCAACGTACACAGCCTCTCCTGCTCAATCTGGCCAGAGCTCAACACCGAAATTGCGAACGTCCGGCGATTGCTCCTACACTAAAGGTGCCAGCCCTGAAAGCTCTTGCTGGTCCTCATCTCCCACTGGTAACCTCTCAAACGAACCACAAACACTTGGGCTCTGAACTTGTTTAGCCTACGAAATCTTCCAACATACACAGCCTCTCCTGCTCAATCTGGCCAGAGCTCAACACCGAAATTGCGAACGTCTAGCGATTGCTCCTACACTAAAGGTGCGAGCCCTGAAAGCTCTTGCTGGTCCTCATCTCCCACTGGTAACCTCTCAAACGAAGCACAAACACTTGGGCTCTGAACTTGTTTAGGCTATTAAAACTTCCAACGTACACAGCCTCTCCTGCTCAATCTGGCCAGAGCTCAACACCGAAATTGCGAACGTCTAGCGATTGCTCCTACACTAAAGGTGCCAGCCCTGAAAGCTCTTGCTGGTCCTCATCTCCCACTGGTAACCTCTCAAACGAACCACAAACACTTGGGCTCTGAACGTGTTTAGGCTATTAAAACTTCCAACGTACACAGCCTCTCCTGCTCAATCTGGCCAGAGCTCAACACCGAAATTGCGAACGTCCGGCGATTGCTCCTACACTAAAGGTGCCAGCCCTGAAAGCTCTTGCTGGTCCTCATCTCCCACTGGTAACCTCTCAAACGAACCACAAACACTTGGGCTCTGAACTTGTTTAGCCTACTAAAACTTCCAACGTACACAGCCTCTCCTGCTCAATCTGGCCAAAATTCAACACCGAAATTGCGAACATCTGGCGATTGCTCCTACACTAAAGGTGCCAGCCCTGAAAGCTCTTGCTGGTCCTCATCTCCCACTGGTAACCTCTCAAACGAACCACAAACACTTGGGCTCTGAACTTGTTTAGCCTACTAAAACTTCCAACGTACACAGCCTCTCCTGCTCAATCTGGCCAGAGCTCAACACCGAAATTGCGAACGTCCAGCGATTGCTCCTACACTAAAGGTGCCAGCCCTGAAAGCTCTTGCTGGTCCTCATCTCCCACTGGTAACCTCTCAAACGAACCACAAACACTTGGGCTCTGAACTTGTTTAGCCTACGAAAACTTCCAACGTACACACCCTCTCCTGCTCAATCTGGCCAGAGCTCAACACCGAAATTGCGAACGTCCGGCGATTGCTCCTACACTAAAGGTGCCAGCCCTGAAAGCTCTTGCTGGTCCTCATCTCCCACTGGTAACCTCTCAAACGAACCACAAACACTTGGGCTCTGAACTTGTTTAGCCTACGAAATCTTCCAACATACACAGCCTCTCCTGCTCAATCTGGCCAGAGCTCAACACCGAAATTGCGAACGTCTAGCGATTGCTCCTACACTAAAGGTGCGAGCCCTGAAAGCTCTTGCTGGTCCTCATCTCCCACTGGTAACCTCTCAAACGAAGCACAAACACTTGGGCTCTGAACTTGTTTAGGCTATTAAAACTTCCAACGTACACAGCCTCTCCTGCTCAATCTGGCCAGAGCTCAACACCGAAATTGCGAACGTCTAGCGATTGCTCCTACACTAAAGGTGCCAGCCCTGAAAGCTCTTGCTGGGCCTCATCTCCCACTGGTAACCTCTCAAACGAACCACAAACACTTGGGCTCTGAACGTGTTTAGGCTATTAAAACTTCCAACGTACACAGCCTCTCCTGCTCAATCTGGCCAGAGCTCAACACCGAAATTGCGAACGTCCGGCGATTGCTCCTACACTAAAGGTGCCAGCCCTGAAAGCTCTTGCTGGTCCTCATCTCCCACTGGTAACCTCTCAAACGAACCACAAACACTTGGGCTCTGAACTTGTTTAGCCTACGAAAACTTCCAACGTACACAGCCTCTCCTGCTCAATCTGGCCAGAGCTCAACACCGAAATTGCGAACGTCCGGCGATTGCTCCTACACTAAAGGTGCGAGCCCTGAAAGCTCTTGCTGGTCCTCATCTCCCACTGGTAACCTCTCAAACGAACCACAAACACTTGGGCTCTGAACTTGTTTAGCCTACTAAAACTTCCAACGTACACAGCCTCTCGTGCTCAATCTGGCCAGAGCTCAACACCGAAATTGTGAACGTCCGGCGATTGCTCCTACACTAAAGGTGCCAGCCCTGAAAGCTCTTGCTGGGCCTCATCTCCCACTGGTAACCTCTCAAACGAACCACAAACACTTGGGCTCTGAACTTGTTTAGGCTATTAAAACTTCCAACGTACACAGCCTCTCCTGCTCAATCTGGCCAGAGCTCAACACCGAAATTGCGAACGTCCGGCGATTGCTCCTACACTAAAGGTGCCAGCCCTGAAAGCTCTTGCTGGTCCTCATCTCCCACTGGTAACCTCTCAAACGAACCACAAACACTTGGGCTCTGAACTTGTTTAGCCTACTAAAACTTCCAACGTACACAGCCTCTCGTGCTCAATCTGGCCAAAATCCAACACCGAAATTGCGAACATCCGGCGATTGCTCCTACACTAAAGGTGCCAGCCCTGAAAGCTCTTGCTGGGCCTCATCTCCCACTGGTAACCTCTCAAACGAACCACAAACACTTGGGCTCTGAACTTGTTTAGCCTACGAAAACTTCCAACGTACACAGCCTCTCCTGCTCAATCTGGCCAAAATTCAACACCGAAATTGCGAACGTCCAGAGATTGCTCCTACACTAAAGGTGCCAGCCCTGAAAGCTCTTGCTGGTCCTCATCTCCCACTGGTAACCTCTCAAACGAACCACAAACACTTGGGCTCTGAACTTGTTTAGCCTACTAAAACTTCCAACGTACACAGCCTCTCCTGCTCAATCTGGCCAGAGCTCAACACCGAAATTGCGAACGTCCAGCGATTGCTCCTACACTAAAGGTGCCAGCCCTGAAAGCTCTTGCTGGTCCTCATCTCCCACTGGTAACCTCTCAAACGAACCACAAACACTTGGGCTCTGAACTTGTTTAGCCTACGAAAACTTCCAACGTACACAGCCTCTCCTGCTCAATCTGGCCAGAGCTCAACACCGAAAATGTGAACGTCCAGGGATTGCTCTTACACTAAAGGTGCCAGCCCTGAAAACTCTTGCTGGTCCTCATCTCCCACTGGTAACCTCTCAAACGAACCACAAACACTTGGGCTCTGAACTTGTTTAGGCTACGAAAACTTCCAACGTACACAGCCTCTCCTGCTCAATCTGGCCAAAATTCAACACCGAAATTGCGAACATCCGGCGATTGCTCCTACACTAAAGGTGCCAGCCCTGAAAGCTCTTGCTGGTCCTCATCTCCCACTGGTAACCTCTCAAACGAACCACAAACACTTGGGCTCTGAACTTGTTTAGCCTACGAAAACTTCCAACGTACACAGCCTCTCCTGCTCAATCTGGCCAGAGCTCAACACCGAAATTGCGAACGTCCGGCGATTGCTCCTACACTAAAGGTGCCAGCCCTGAAAGCTCTTGCTGGTCCTCATCTCCCACTGGTAACCTCTCAAACGAACCACAAACACTTGGGCTCTGAACTTGTTTAGGCTATTAAAACTTCCAACGTACACAGCCTCTCCTGCTCAATCTGGCCAGAGCTCAACACCGAAATTGCGAACGTCCGGCGATTGCTCCTACACTAAAGGTGCCAGCCCTGAAAGCTCTTGCTGGTCCTCATCTCCCACTGGTAACCTCTCAAACGAACCACAAACACTTGGGCTCTGAACTTGTTTAGCCTACTAAAACTTCCAACGTACCCAGCCTCTCCTGCTCAATCTGGCCAAAATTCAACACCGAAATTGCGAACATCCGGCGATTGCTCCTACACTAAAGGTGCCAGCCCTGAAAGCTCTTGCTGGTCCTCATCTCCCACTGGTAACCTCTCAAACGAACCACAAACACTTGGGCTCTGAACTTGTTTAGCCTACTAAAACTTCTAACGTACACAGCCTCTCCTGCTCAATCTGGCCAGAGCTCAACACCGAAAATGCGAACGTCCAGCGATTGCTCCTACACTAAAGGTGCCAGCCCCGAAAGCTCTTGCTGGTCCTCATCTCCCACTGGTAACCTCTCAAACGAACCACAAACACTTGGGCTCTGAACTTGTTTAGCCTACTAAAACTTCCAACGTACACTGCCTCTCCTGCTCAATCTGGCCAGAGCTCAACACCGAAAATGCGAACGTCCAGCGATTGCTCCTACACTAAAGGTGCCAGCCCTGAAAGCTCTTGCTGGTCCTCATCTCCCACTGGTAACCTCTCAAACGAACCACAAACACTTGGGCTCTGAACTTGTTTAGCCTACGAAAACTTCCAACGTACACAGCCTCTCCTGCTCAATCTGGCCAAAATTCAACACCGAAATTGCGAACGTCCGGCGATTGCTCCTACACTAAAGGTGCCAGCCCTGAAAGCTCTTGCTGGTCCTCATCTCCCACTGGTAACCTCTCAAACGAACCACAAACACTTGGGCTCTGAACTTGTTTAGGCTACTAAAACTTCCAACGTACACAGCCTCTCCTGCTCAATCTGGCCAGAGCTCAACACCGAAATTGCGAACGTCCAGCGATTGCTCCTACACTAAAGGTGCCAGCCCTGAAAGCTCTTGCTGGTCCTCATCTCCCACTGGTAACCTCTCAAACGAACCACAAACACTTGGGCTCTGAACTTGTTTAGCCTACTAAAACTTCCAACGTACACAGCCTCTCCTGCTCAATCTGGCCAGAGCTCAACACCGAAATTGCGAACGTCCAGCGATTGCTCCTACACTAAAGGTGCCAGCCCTGAAAGCTCTTGCTGGTCCTCATCTCCCACTGGTAACCTCTCAAACGAACCACAAACACTTGGGCTCTGAACTTGTTTAGCCTACGAAAACTTCCAACGTACACACCCTCTCCTGCTCAATCTGGCCAGAGCTCAACACCGAAATTGCGAACGTCCGGCGATTGCTCCTACACTAAAGGTGCCAGCCCTGAAAGCTCTTGCTGGTCCTCATCTCCCACTGGTAACCTCTCAAACGAACCACAAACACTTGGGCTCTGAACTTGTTTAGCCTACTAAAACTTCCAACGTACCCAGCCTCTCCTGCTCAATCTGGCCAAAATTCAACACCGAAATTGCGAACATCCGGCGATTGCTCCTACACTAAAGGTGCCAGCCCTGAAAGCTCTTGCTGGTCCTCATCTCCCACTGGTAACCTCTCAAACGAACCACAAACACTTGGGCTCTGAACTTGTTTAGCCTACTAAAACTTCTAACGTACACAGCCTCTCCTGCTCAATCTGGCCAGAGCTCAACACCGAAAATGCGAACGTCCAGCGATTGCTCCTACACTAAAGGTGCCAGCCCGAAAGCTCTTGCTGGTCCTCATCTCCCACTGGTAACCTCTCAAACGAACCACAAACACTTGGGCTCTGAACTTGTTTAGCCTACTAAAACTTCCAACGTACACTGCCTCTCCTGCTCAATCTGGCCAGAGCTCAACACCGAAAATGCGAACGTCCAGCGATTGCTCCTACACTAAAGGTGCCAGCCCTGAAAGCTCTTGCTGGTCCTCATCTCCCACTGGTAACCTCTCAAACGAACCACAAACACTTGGGCTCTGAACTTGTTTAGCCTACGAAAACTTCCAACGTACACAGCCTCTCCTGCTCAATCTGGCCAAAATTCAACACCGAAATTGCGAACGTCCGGCGATTGCTCCTACACTAAAGGTGCCAGCCCTGAAAGCTCTTGCTGGTCCTCATCTCCCACTGGTAACCTCTCAAACGAACCACAAACACTTGGGCTCTGAACTTGTTTAGCCTACTAAAACTTCCAACGTACACAGCCTCTCCTGCTCAATCTGGCCAAAATTCAACACCGAAATTGCGAACATCCGGCGATTGCTCCTACACTAAAGGTGCCAGCCCTGAAAGCTCTTGCTGGTCCTCATCTCCCACTGGTAACCTCTCAAACGAACCACAAACACTTGGGCTCTGAACTTGTTTAGCCTACTAAAACTTCTAACGTACACAGCCTCTCCTGCTCAATCTGGCCAGAGCTCAACACCGAAAATGCGAACGTCCAGCGATTGCTCCTACACTAAAGGTGCCAGCCCCGAAAGCTCTTGCTGGTCCTCATCTCCCACTGGTAACCTCTCAAACGAACCACAAACACTTGGGCTCTGAACTTGTTTAGCCTACTAAAACTTCCAACGTACACTGCCTCTCCTGCTCAATCTGGCCAGAGCTCAACACCGAAAATGCGAACGTCCAGCGATTGCTCCTACACTAAAGGTGCCAGCCCTGAAAGCTCTTGCTGGTCCTCATCTCCCACTGGTAACCTCTCAAACGAACCACAAACACTTGGGCTCTGAACTTGTTTAGCCTACGAAAACTTCCAACGTACACAGCCTCTCCTGCTCAATCTGGCCAAAATTCAACACCGAAATTGCGAACGTCCGGCGATTGCTCCTACACTAAAGGTGCCAGCCCTGAAAGCTCTTGCTGGTCCTCATCTCCCACTGGTAACCTCTCAAACGAACCACAAACACTTGGGCTCTGAACTTGTTTAGGCTACTAAAACTTCCAACGTACACAGCCTCTCCTGCTCAATCTGGCCAGAGCTCAACACCGAAATTGCGAACGTCTAGCGATTGCTCCTACACTAAAGGTGCGAGCCCTGAAAGCTCTTGCTGGTCCTCATCTCCCACTGGTAACCTCTCAAACGAACCACAAACACTTGGGCTCTGAACTTGTTTAGGCTACTAAAACTTCCAACGTACACAGCCTCTCCTGCTCAATCTGGCCAGAGCTCAACACCGAAATTGCGAACGTCCAGCGATTGCTCCTACACTAAAGGTGCCAGCCCTGAAAGCTCTTGCTGGTCCTCATCTCCCACTGGTAACCTCTCAAACGAACCACAAACACTTGGGCTCTGAACTTGTTTAGCCTACTAAAACTTCCAACGTACACAGCCTCTCCTGCTCAATCTGGCCAGAGCTCAACACCGAAATTGCGAACGTCCAGCGATTGCTCCTACACTAAAGGTGCCAGCCCTGAAAGCTCTTGCTGGTCCTCATCTCCCACTGGTAACCTCTCAAACGAACCACAAACACTTGGGCTCTGAACTTGTTTAGCCTACGAAAACTTCCAACGTACACACCCTCTCCTGCTCAATCTGGCCAGAGCTCAACACCGAAATTGCGAACGTCCGGCGATTGCTCCTACACTAAAGGTGCCAGCCCTGAAAGCTCTTGCTGGTCCTCATCTCCCACTGGTAACCTCTCAAACGAACCACAAACACTTGGGCTCTGAACTTGTTTAGCCTACTAAAACTTCTAACGTACACAGCCTCTCCTGCTCAATCTGGCCAGAGCTCAACACCGAAAATGCGAACGTCCAGCGATTGCTCCTACACTAAAGGTGCCAGCCCCGAAAGCTCTTGCTGGTCCTCATCTCCCACTGGTAACCTCTCAAACGAACCACAAACACTTGGGCTCTGAACTTGTTTAGCCTACTAAAACTTCCAACGTACACTGCCTCTCCTGCTCAATCTGGCCAGAGCTCAACACCGAAATGCGAACGTCCAGCGATTGCTCCTACACTAAAGGTGCCAGCCCTGAAAGCTCTTGCTGGTCCTCATCTCCCACTGGTAACCTCTCAAACGAACCACAAACACTTGGGCTCTGAACTTGTTTAGCCTACGAAAACTTCCAACGTACACAGCCTCTCCTGCTCAATCTGGCCAAAATTCAACACCGAAATTGCGAACGTCCGGCGATTGCTCCTACACTAAAGGTGCCAGCCCTGAAAGCTCTTGCTGGTCCTCATCTCCCACTGGTAACCTCTCAAACGAACCACAAACACTTGGGCTCTGAACTTGTTTAGGCTACTAAAACTTCCAACGTACACAGCCTCTCCTGCTCAATCTGGCCAGAGCTCAACACCGAAATTGCGAACGTCTAGCGATTGCTCCTACACTAAAGGTGCGAGCCCTGAAAGCTCTTGCTGGTCCTCATCTCCCACTGGTAACCTCTCAAACGAACCACAAACACTTGGGCTCTGAACTTGTTTAGGCTACTAAAACTTCCAACGTACACAGCCTCTCCTGCTCAATCTGGCCAGAGCTCAACACCGAAATTGCGAACGTCCAGCGATTGCTCCTACACTAAAGGTGCCAGCCCTGAAAGCTCTTGCTGGTCCTCATCTCCCACTGGTAACCTCTCAACGAACCACAAACACTTGGGCTCTGAACTTGTTTAGCCTACTAAAACTTCCAACGTACACAGCCTCTCCTGCTCAATCTGGCCAGAGCTCAACACCGAAATTGCGAACGTCCAGCGATTGCTCCTACACTAAAGGTGCCAGCCCTGAAAGCTCTTGCTGGTCCTCATCTCCCACTGGTAACCTCTCAAACGAACCACAAACACTTGGGCTCTGAACTTGTTTAGCCTACGAAAACTTCCAACGTACACACCCTCTCCTGCTCAATCTGGCCAGAGCTCAACACCGAAATTGCGAACGTCCGGCGATTGCTCCTACACTAAAGGTGCCAGCCCTGAAAGCTCTTGCTGGTCCTCATCTCCCACTGGTAACCTCTCAAACGAACCACAAACACTTGGGCTCTGAACTTGTTTAGCCTACTAAAACTTCCAACGTACCCAGCCTCTCCTGCTCAATCTGGCCAAAATTCAACACCGAAATTGCGAACATCCGGCGATTGCTCCTACACTAAAGGTGCCAGCCCTGAAAGCTCTTGCTGGTCCTCATCTCCCACTGGTAACCTCTCAAACGAACCACAAACACTTGGGCTCTGAACTTGTTTAGCCTACTAAAACTTCTAACGTACACAGCCTCTCCTGCTCAATCTGGCCAGAGCTCAACACCGAAAATGCGAACGTCCAGCGATTGCTCCTACACTAAAGGTGCCAGCCCCGAAAGCTCTTGCTGGTCCTCATCTCCCACTGGTAACCTCTCAAACGAACCACAAACACTTGGGCTCTGAACTTGTTTAGCCTACTAAAACTTCCAACGTACACTGCCTCTCCTGCTCAATCTGGCCAGAGCTCAACACCGAAAATGCGAACGTCCAGCGATTGCTCCTACACTAAAGGTGCCAGCCCTGAAAGCTCTTGCTGGTCCTCATCTCCCACTGGTAACCTCTCAAACGAACCACAAACACTTGGGCTCTGAACTTGTTTAGCCTACGAAAACTTCCAACGTACACAGCCTCTCCTGCTCAATCTGGCCAAAATTCAACACCGAAATTGCGAACGTCCGGCGATTGCTCCTACACTAAAGGTGCCAGCCCTGAAAGCTCTTGCTGGTCCTCATCTCCCACTGGATAACCTCTCAAACGAACCACAAACACTTGGGCTCTGAACTTGTTTAGCCTACTAAAACTTCCAACGTACCCAGCCTCTCCTGCTCAATCTGGCCAAAATTCAACACCGAAATTGCGAACATCCGGCGATTGCTCCTACACTAAAGGTGCCAGCCCTGAAAGCTCTTGCTGGTCCTCATCTCCAACTGGTAACCTCTCAAACGAACCACAAACACTTGGGCTCTGAACTTGTTTAGCCTACTAAAACTTCTAACGTACACAGCCTCTCCTGCTCAATCTGGCCAGAGCTCAACACCGAAAATGCGAACGTCCAGCGATTGCTCCTACACTAAAGGTGCCAGCCCCGAAAGCTCTTGCTGGTCCTCATCTCCCACTGGTAACCTCTCAAACGAACCACAAACACTTGGGCTCTGAACTTGTTTAGCCTACTAAAACTTCCAACGTACACTGCCTCTCCTGCTCAATCTGGCCAGAGCTCAACACCGAAAATGCGAACGTCCAGCGATTGCTCCTACACTAAAGGTGCCAGCCCTGAAAGCTCTTGCTGGTCCTCATCTCCCACTGGTAACCTCTCAAACGAACCACAAACACTTGGGCTCTGAACTTGTTTAGCCTACGAAAACTTCCAACGTACACAGCCTCTCCTGCTCAATCTGGCCAAAATTCAACACCGAAATTGCGAACGTCCGGCGATTGCTCCTACACTAAAGGTGCCAGCCCTGAAAGCTCTTGCTGGTCCTCATCTCCCACTGGTAACCTCTCAAACGAACCACAAACACTTGGGCTCTGAACTTGTTTAGGCTACTAAAACTTCCAACGTACACAGCCTCTCCTGCTCAATCTGGCCAGAGCTCAACACCGAAATTGCGAACGTCCAGCGATTGCTCCTACACTAAAGGTGCCAGCCCTGAAAGCTCTTGCTGGTCCTCATCTCCCACTGGTAACCTCTCAAACGAACCACAAACACTTGGGCTCTGAACTTGTTTAGCCTACGAAAACTTCCAACGTACACACCCTCTCCTGCTCAATCTGGCCAGAGCTCAACACCGAAATTGCGAACGTCCGGCGATTGCTCCTACACTAAAGGTGCCAGCCCTGAAAGCTCTTGCTGGTCCTCATCTCCCACTGGTAACCTCTCAAACGAACCACAAACACTTGGGCTCTGAACTTGTTTAGCCTACTAAAACTTCCAACGTACCCAGCCTCTCCTGCTCAATCTGGCCAAAATTCAACACCGAAATTGCGAACATCCGGCGATTGCTCCTACACTAAAGGTGCCAGCCCTGAAAGCTCTTGCTGGTCCTCATCTCCCACTGGTAACCTCTCAAACGAACCACAAACACTTGGGCTCTGAACTTGTTTAGCCTACTAAAACTTCTAACGTACACAGCCTCTCCTGCTCAATCTGGCCAGAGCTCAACACCGAAAATGCGAACGTCCAGCGATTGCTCCTACACTAAAGGTGCCAGCCCCGAAAGCTCTTGCTGGTCCTCATCTCCCACTGGTAACCTCTCAAACGAACCACAAACACTTGGGCTCTGAACTTGTTTAGCCTACTAAAACTTCCAACGTACACTGCCTCTCCTGCTCAATCTGGCCAGAGCTCAACACCGAAAATGCGAACGTCCAGCGATTGCTCCTACACTAAAGGTGCCAGCCCTGAAAGCTCTTGCTGGTCCTCATCTCCCACTGGTAACCTCTCAAACGAACCACAAACACTTGGGCTCTGAACTTGTTTAGCCTACGAAAACTTCCAACGTACACAGCCTCTCCTGCTCAATCTGGCCAAAATTCAACACCGAAATTGCGAACGTCCGGCGATTGCTCCTACACTAAAGGTGCCAGCCCTGAAAGCTCTTGCTGGTCCTCATCTCCCACTGGTAACCTCTCAAACGAACCACAAACACTTGGGCTCTGAACTTGTTTAGCCTACTAAAACTTCCAACGTACCCAGCCTCTCCTGCTCAATCTGGCCAAAATTCAACACCGAAATTGCGAACATCCGGCGATTGCTCCTACACTAAAGGTGCCAGCCCTGAAAGCTCTTGCTGGTCCTCATCTCCCACTGGTAACCTCTCAAACGAACCACAAACACTTGGGCTCTGAACTTGTTTAGCCTACTAAAACTTCTAACGTACACAGCCTCTCCTGCTCAATCTGGCCAGAGCTCAACACCGAAAATGCGAACGTCCAGCGATTGCTCCTACACTAAAGGTGCCAGCCCCGAAAGCTCTTGCTGGTCCTCATCTCCCACTGGTAACCTCTCAAACGAACCACAAACACTTGGGCTCTGAACTTGTTTAGCCTACTAAAACTTCCAACGTACACTGCCTCTCCTGCTCAATCTGGCCAGAGCTCAACACCGAAAATGCGAACGTCCAGCGATTGCTCCTACACTAAAGGTGCCAGCCCTGAAAGCTCTTGCTGGTCCTCATCTCCCACTGGTAACCTCTCAAACGAACCACAAACACTTGGGCTCTGAACTTGTTTAGCCTACGAAAACTTCCAACGTACACAGCCTCTCCTGCTCAATCTGGCCAAAATTCAACACCGAAATTGCGAACGTCCGGCGATTGCTCCTACACTAAAGGTGCCAGCCCTGAAAGCTCTTGCTGGTCCTCATCTCCCACTGGTAACCTCTCAAACGAACCACAAACACTTGGGCTCTGAACTTGTTTAGGCTACTAAAACTTCCAACGTACACAGCCTCTCCTGCTCAATCTGGCCAGAGCTCAACACCGAAATTGCGAACGTCCAGCGATTGCTCCTACACTAAAGGTGCCAGCCCTGAAAGCTCTTGCTGGTCCTCATCTCCCACTGGTAACCTCTCAAACGAACCACAAACACTTGGGCTCTGAACTTGTTTAGCCTACTAAAACTTCCAACGTACACAGCCTCTCCTGCTCAATCTGGCCAGAGCTCAACACCGAAATTGCGAACGTCCAGCGATTGCTCCTACACTAAAGGTGCCAGCCCTGAAAGCTCTTGCTGGTCCTCATCTCCCACTGGTAACCTCTCAAACGAACCACAAACACTTGGGCTCTGAACTTGTTTAGCCTACGAAAACTTCCAACGTACACACCCTCTCCTGCTCAATCTGGCCAGAGCTCAACACCGAAATTGCGAACGTCCGGCGATTGCTCCTACACTAAAGGTGCCAGCCCTGAAAGCTCTTGCTGGTCCTCATCTCCCACTGGTAACCTCTCAAACGAACCACAAACACTTGGGCTCTGAACTTGTTTAGCCTACGAAATCTTCCAACATACACAGCCTCTCCTGCTCAATCTGGCCAGAGCTCAACACCGAAATTGCGAACGTCTAGCGATTGCTCCTACACTAAAGGTGCGAGCCCTGAAAGCTCTTGCTGGTCCTCATCTCCCACTGGTAACCTCTCAAACGAAGCACAAACACTTGGGCTCTGAACTTGTTTAGGCTATTAAAACTTCCAACGTACACAGCCTCTCCTGCTCAATCTGGCCAGAGCTCAACACCGAAATTGCGAACGTCCGGCGATTGCTCCTACACTAAAGGTGCCAGCCCTGAAAGCTCTTGCTGGTCCTCATCTCCCACTGGTAACCTCTCAAACGAACCACAAACACTTGGGCTCTGAACTTGTTTAGCCTACTAAAACTTCCAACGTACACAGCCTCTCCTGCTCAATCTGGCCAAAATTCAACACCGAAATTGCGAACGTCTGGCGATTGCTCCTACACTAAAGGTGCCAGCCCTGAAAGCTCTTGCTGGTCCTCATCTCCCACTGGTAACCTCTCAAACGAACCACAAACACTTGGGCTCTGAACTTGTTTAGCCTACTAAAACTTCCAACGTACACAGCCTCTCCTGCTCAATCTGGCCAGAGCTCAACACCGAAATTGCGAACGTCCAGCGATTGCTCCTACACTAAAGGTGCCAGCCCTGAAAGCTCTTGCTGGGCCTCATCTCCCACTGGTAACCTCTCAAACGAACCACAAACACTTGGGCTCTGAACTTGTTTAGCCTACGAAAACTTCCAACGTACACACCCTCTCCTGCTCAATCTGGCCAGAGCTCAACACCGAAATTGCGAACGTCCGGCGATTGCTCCTACACTAAAGGTGCCAGCCCTGAAAGCTCTTGCTGGTCCTCATCTCCCACTGGTAACCTCTCAAACGAACCACAAACACTTGGGCTCTGAACTTGTTTAGCCTACGAAATCTTCCAACATACACAGCCTCTCCTGCTCAATCTGGCCAGAGCTCAACACCGAAATTGCGAACGTCTAGCGATTGCTCCTACACTAAAGGTGCGAGCCCTGAAAGCTCTTGCTGGTCCTCATCTCCCACTGGTAACCTCTCAAACGAAGCACAAACACTTGGGCTCTGAACTTGTTTAGGCTATTAAAACTTCCAACGTACACAGCCTCTCCTGCTCAATCTGGCCAGAGTTCAACACCGAAATTGCGAACGTCTAGCGATTGCTCCTACACTAAAGGTGCCAGCCCTGAAAGCTCTTGCTGGTCCTCATCTCCCACTGGTAACCTCTCAAACGAACCACAAACACTTGGGCTCTGAACGTGTTTAGGCTATTAAAACTTCCAACGTACACAGCCTCTCCTGCTCAATCTGGCCAGAGCTCAACACCGAAATTGCGAACGTCCGGCGATTGCTCCTACACTAAAGGTGCGAGCCCTGAAAGCTCTTGCTGGTCCTCATCTCCCACTGGTAACCTCTCAAACGAACCACAAACACTTGGGCTCTGAACTTGTTTAGCCTACGAAAACTTCCAACGTACACAGCCTCTCGTGCTCAATCTGGCCAGAGCTCAACACCGAAATTGTGAACGTCCGGCGATTGCTCCTACACTAAAGGTGCCAGCCCTGAAAGCTCTTGCTGGGCCTCATCTCCCACTGGTAACCTCTCAAACGAACCACAAACACTTGGGCTCTGAACTTGTTTAGGCTATTAAAACTTCCAACGTACACAGCCTCTCCTGCTCAATCTGGCCAGAGCTCAACACCGAAATTGCGAACGTCCGGCCATTGCTCCTACACTAAAGGTGCCAGCCCTGAAAGCTCTTGCTGGTCCTCATCTCCCACTGGTAACCTCTCAAACGAACCACAAACACTTGGGCTCTGAACTTGTTTAGCCTACTAAAACTTCCAACGTACACAGCCTCTCGTGCTCAATCTGGCCAAAATCCAACACCGAAATTGCGAACATCCGGCGATTGCTCCTACACTAAAGGTGCCAGCCCTGAAAGCTCTTGCTGGTCCTCATCTCCCACTGGTAACCTCTCAAACGAACCACAAACACTTGGGCTCTGAACTTGTTTAGCCTACTAAAACTTCCAACGTACACAGCCTCTCCTGCTCAATCTGGCCAGAGCTCAACACCGAAATTGCGAACGTCCAGCGATTGCTCCTACACTAAAGGTGCCAGCCCTGAAAGCTCTTGCTGGTCCTCATCTCCCACTGGTAACCTCTCAAACGAACCACAAACACTTGGGCTCTGAACTTGTTTAGCCTACGAAAACTTCCAACGTACACAGCCTCTCCTGCTCAATCTGGCCAGAGCTCAACACCGAAATTGCGAACGTCTAGCGATTGCTCCTACACTAAAGGTGCGAGCCCTGAAAGCTCTTGCTGGTCCTCATCTCCCACTGGTAACCTCTCAAACGAACCACAAACACTTGGGCTCTGAACTTGTTTAGCCTACGAAAACTTCCAACGTACACAGCCTCTCCTGCTCAATCTGGCCAGAGCTCAACACCGAAATTGCGAACGTCCGGCGATTGCTCCTACACTAAAGGTGCCAGCCCTGAAAGCTCTTGCTGGTCCTCATCTCCCACTGGTAACCTCTCAAACGAACCACAAACACTTGGGCTCTGAACTTGTTTAGGCTATTAAAACTTCCAACGTACACAGCCTCTCCTGCTCAATCTGGCCAGAGCTCAACACCGAAATTGCGAACGTCCGGCGATTGCTCCTACACTAAAGGTGCCAGCCCTGAAAGCTCTTGCTGGTCCTCATCTCCCACTGGTAACCTCTCAAACGAACCACAAACACTTGGGCTCTGAACTTGTTTAGCCTACTAAAACTTCCAACGTACACAGCCTCTCCTGCTCAATCTGGCCAAAATTCAACACCGAAATTGCGAACATCCGGCGATTGCTCCTACACTAAAGGTGCCAGCCCTGAAAGCTCTTGCTGGTCCTCATCTCCCACTGGTAACCTCTCAAACGAACCACAAACACTTGGGCTCTGAACTTGTTTAGCCTACTAAAACTTCTAACGTACACAGCCTCTCCTGCTCAATCTGGCCAGAGCTCAACACCGAAAATGCGAACGTCCAGCGATTGCTCCTACACTAAAGGTGCCAGCCCCGAAAGCTCTTGCTGGTCCTCATCTCCCACTGGTAACCTCTCAAACGAACCACAAACACTTGGGCTCTGAACTTGTTTAGCCTACTAAAACTTCCAACGTACACTGCCTCTCCTGCTCAATCTGGCCAGAGCTCAACACCGAAAATGCGAACGTCCAGCGATTGCTCCTACACTAAAGGTGCCAGCCCTGAAAGCTCTTGCTGGTCCTCATCTCCCACTGGTAACCTCTCAAACGAACCACAAACACTTGGGCTCTGAACTTGTTTAGCCTACGAAAACTTCCAACGTACACAGCCTCTCCTGCTCAATCTGGCCAAAATTCAACACCGAAATTGCGAACGTCCGGCGATTGCTCCTACACTAAAGGTGCCAGCCCTGAAAGCTCTTGCTGGTCCTCATCTCCCACTGGTAACCTCTCAAACGAACCACAAACACTTGGGCTCTGAACTTGTTTAGGCTACTAAAACTTCCAACGTACACAGCCTCTCCTGCTCAATCTGGCCAGAGCTCAACACCGAAATTGCGAACGTCCAGCGATTGCTCCTACACTAAAGGTGCCAGCCCTGAAAGCTCTTGCTGGTCCTCATCTCCCACTGGTAACCTCTCAAACGAACCACAAACACTTGGGCTCTGAACTTGTTTAGGCTACGAAAACTTCCAACGTACCCAGCATCTCCTGCTCAATCTGGCCAAAATTCAACACCGAAATTGCGAACGTCCAGCGATTGCTCCTACACTAAAGCTGCCAGCCCTGAAAGCTCTTGCTGGTCCTCATCTCCCACTGGTAACCTCTCAAACGAACCACAAACACTTGGGCTCTGAACTTGTTTAGCCTACTAAAACTTCCAACGTACACAGCCTCTCCTGCTCAACCTGGCCAGAGCTCAACACCGAAATTGCGAACGTCCAGCGATTGCTCCTACACTAAAGGTGCCAGCCCTGAAAGCTCTTGCTGGGCCTCATCTCCCACTGGTAACCTCTCAAACGAACCACAAACACTTGGGCTCTGAACTTGTTTAGCCTACTAAAACTTCCAACGTACACAGCCTCTCCTGCTCAATCTGGCCAGAGCTCAACACCGAAATTGCGAACGTCCAGCGATTGCTCCTACACTAAAGGTGCCAGCCCTCAAAGCTCTTGCTGGTCCTCATCTCCCACTGGTAACCTCTCAAACGAACCACAAACACTTGGGCTCTGAACTTGTTTAGCCTACTAAAACTTCCAACGTACACAGCCTCTCCTGCTCAATCTGGCCAGAGCTCAACACCGAAATTGCGAACGTCCAGCGATTGCTCCTACACTAAAGGTGCCAGCCCTGAAAGCTCTTGCTGGTCCTCATCTCCCACTGGTAACCTCTCAAACGAACCACAAACACTTGGGCTCTGAACTTGTTTAGCCTACGAAAACTTCCAACGTACACAGCCTCTCCTGCTCAATCTGGCCAGAGCTCAACACCGAAATTGCGAACGTCCAGCGATTGCTCCTACACTAAAGGTGCCAGCCCTGAAAGCTCTTGCTGGGCCTCATCTCCCACTGGTAACCTCTCAAACGAACCACAAACACTTGGGCTCTGAACTTGTTTAGGCTATTAAAACTTCCAACGTACACAGCCTCTCCTGCTCAATCTGGCCAGAGCTCAACACCGAAATTGCGAACGTCCGGCGATTGCTCCTACACTAAAGGTGCCAGCCCTGAAAGCTCTTGCTGGTCCTCATCTCCCACTGGTAACCTCTCAAACGAACCACAAACACTTGGGCTCTGAACTTGTTTAGCCTACTAAAACTTCCAACGTACCCAGCCTCTCCTGCTCAATCTGGCCAAAATTCAACACCGAAATTGCGAACATCCGGCGATTGCTCCTACACTAAAGGTGCCAGCCCTGAAAGCTCTTGCTGGTCCTCATCTCCCACTGGTAACCTCTCAAACGAACCACAAACACTTGGGCTCTGAACTTGTTTAGCCTACTAAAACTTCTAACGTACACAGCCTCTCCTGCTCAATCTGGCCAGAGCTCAACACCGAAATTGCGAACGTCCAGCGATTGCTCCTACACTAAAGGTGCCAGCCCCGAAAGCTCTTGCTGGTCCTCATCTCCCACTGGTAACCTCTCAAACGAACCACAAACACTTGGGCTCTGAACTTGTTTAGCCTACTAAAACTTCCAACGTACACTGCCTCTCCTGCTCAATCTGGCCAGAGCTCAACACCGAAAATGCGAACGTCCAGCGATTGCTTTTACACTAAAGGTGCCAGCCCTGAAAGCTCTTGCTGGTCCTCATCTCCCACTGGTAACCTCTCAAACGAACCACAAACACTTGGGCTCTGAACTTGTTTAGCCTACGAAAACTTCCAACGTACACAGCCTCTCCTGCTCAATCTGGCCAAAATTCAACACCGAAATTGCGAACGTCCGGCGATTGCTCCTACACTAAAGGTGCCAGCCCTGAAAGCTCTTGCTGGTCCTCATCTCCCACTGGTAACCTCTCAAACGAACCACAAACACTTGGGCTCTGAACTTGTTTAGGCTACTAAAACTTCCAACGTACACAGCCTCTCCTGCTCAATCTGGCCAGAGCTCAACACCGAAATTGCGAACGTCCAGCGATTGCTCCTACACTAAAGGTGCCAGCCCTGAAAGCTCTTGCTGGTCCTCATCTCCCACTGGTAACCTCTCAAACGAACCACAAACACTTGGGCTCTGAACTTGTTTAGCCTACTAAAACTTCCAACGTACACAGCCTCTCCTGCTCAATCTGGCCAGAGCTCAACACCGAAATTGCGAACGTCCAGCGATTGCTCCTACACTAAAGGTGCCAGCCCTGAAAGCTCTTGCTGGTCCTCATCTCCCACTGGTAACCTCTCAAACGAACCACAAACACTTGGGCTCTGAACTTGTTTAGCCTACGAAAACTTCCAACGTACACACCCTCTCCTGCTCAATCTGGCCAGAGCTCAACACCGAAATTGCGAACGTCCGGCGATTGCTCCTACACTAAAGGTGCCAGCCCTGAAAGCTCTTGCTGGTCCTCATCTCCCACTGGTAACCTCTCAAACGAACCACAAACACTTGGGCTCTGAACTTGTTTAGCCTACGAAATCTTCCAACATACACAGCCTCTCCTGCTCAATCTGGCCAGAGCTCAACACCGAAATTGCGAACGTCTAGCGATTGCTCCTACACTAAAGGTGCGAGCCCTGAAAGCTCTTGCTGGTCCTCATCTCCCACTGGTAACCTCTCAAACGAAGCACAAACACTTGGGCTCTGAACTTGTTTAGGCTATTAAAACTTCCAACGTACACAGCCTCTCCTGCTCAATCTGGCCAGAGCTCAACACCGAAATTGCGAACGTCTAGCGATTGCTCCTACACTAAAGGTGCCAGCCCTGAAAGCTCTTGCTGGTCCTCATCTCCCACTGGTAACCTCTCAAACGAACCACAAACACTTGGGCTCTGAACGTGTTTAGGCTATTAAAACTTCCAACGTACACAGCCTCTCCTGCTCAATCTGGCCAGAGCTCAACACCGAAATTGCGAACGTCCGGCGATTGCTCCTACACTAAAGGTGCCAGCCCTGAAAGCTCTTGCTGGTCCTCATCTCCCACTGGTAACCTCTCAAACGAACCACAAACACTTGGGCTCTGAACTTGTTTAGCCTACTAAAACTTCCAACGTACACAGCCTCTCCTGCTCAATCTGGCCAAAATTCAACACCGAAATTGCGAACGTCTGGCGATTGCTCCTACACTAAAGGTGCCAGCCCTGAAAGCTCTTGCTGGTCCTCATCTCCCACTGGTAACCTCTCAAACGAACCACAAACACTTGGGCTCTGAACTTGTTTAGCCTACTAAAACTTCCAACGTACACAGCCTCTCCTGCTCAATCTGGCCAGAGCTCAACACCGAAATTGCGAACGTCCAGCGATTGCTCCTACACTAAAGGTGCCAGCCCTGAAAGCTCTTGCTGGGCCTCATCTCCCACTGGTAACCTCTCAAACGAACCACAAACACTTGGGCTCTGAACTTGTTTAGCCTACGAAAACTTCCAACGTACACACCCTCTCCTGCTCAATCTGGCCAGAGCTCAACACCGAAATTGCGAACGTCCGGCGATTGCTCCTACACTAAAGGTGCCAGCCCTGAAAGCTCTTGCTGGTCCTCATCTCCCACTGGTAACCTCTCAAACGAACCACAAACACTTGGGCTCTGAACTTGTTTAGCCTACGAAATCTTCCAACATACACAGCCTCTCCTGCTCAATCTGGCCAGAGCTCAACACCGAAATTGCGAACGTCTAGCGATTGCTCCTACACTAAAGGTGCGAGCCCTGAAAGCTCTTGCTGGTCCTCATCTCCCACTGGTAACCTCTCAAACGAAGCACAAACACTTGGGCTCTGAACTTGTTTAGGCTATTAAAACTTCCAACGTACACAGCCTCTCCTGCTCAATCTGGCCAGAGCTCAACACCGAAATTGCGAACGTCTAGCGATTGCTCCTACACTAAAGGTGCCAGCCCTGAAAGCTCTTGCTGGTCCTCATCTCCCACTGGTAACCTCTCAAACGAACCACAAACACTTGGGCTCTGAACGTGTTTAGGCTATTAAAACTTCCAACGTACACAGCCTCTCCTGCTCAATCTGGCCAGAGCTCAACACCGAAATTGCGAACGTCCGGCGATTGCTCCTACACTAAAGGTGCCAGCCCTGAAAGCTCTTGCTGGTCCTCATCTCCCACTGGTAACCTCTCAAACGAACCACAAACACTTGGGCTCTGAACTTGTTTAGCCTACGAAAACTTCCAACGTACACAGCCTCTCCTGCTCAATCTGGCCAGAGCTCAACACCGAAATTGCGAACGTCCGGCGATTGCTCCTACACTAAAGGTGCGAGCCCTGAAAGCTCTTGCTGGTCCTCATCTCCCACTGGTAACCTCTCAAACGAACCACAAACACTTGGGCTCTGAACTTGTTTAGCCTACTAAAACTTCCAACGTACACAGCCTCTCGTGCTCAATCTGGCCAGAGCTCAACACCGAAATTGTGAACGTCCGGCGATTGCTCCTACACTAAAGGTGCCAGCCCTGAAAGCTCTTGCTGGGCCTCATCTCCCACTGGTAACCTCTCAAACGAACCACAAACACTTGGGCTCTGAACTTGTTTAGGCTATTAAAACTTCCAACGTACACAGCCTCTCCTGCTCAATCTGGCCAGAGCTCAACACCGAAATTGCGAACGTCCGGCGATTGCTCCTACACTAAAGGTGCCAGCCCTGAAAGCTCTTGCTGGTCCTCATCTCCCACTGGTAACCTCTCAAACGAACCACAAACACTTGGGCTCTGAACTTGTTTAGCCTACTAAAACTTCCAACGTACACAGCCTCTCGTGCTCAATCTGGCCAAAATCCAACACCGAAATTGCGAACGTCCGGCGATTGCTCCTACACTAAAGGTGCGAGCCCTGAAAGCTCTTGCTGGTCCTCATCTCCCACTGGTAACCTCTCAAACGAACCACAAACACTTGGGCTCTGAACTTGTTTAGCCTACTAAAACTTCCAACGTACACAGCCTCTCGTGCTCAATCTGGCCAGAGCTCAACACCGAAATTGTGAACGTCCGGCGATTGCTCCTACACTAAAGGTGCCAGCCCTGAAAGCTCTTGCTGGGCCTCATCTCCCACTGGTAACCTCTCAAACGAACCACAAACACTTGGGCTCTGAACTTGTTTAGGCTATTAAAACTTCCAACGTACACAGCCTCTCCTGCTCAATCTGGCCAGAGCTCAACACCGAAATTGCGAACGTCCGGCGATTGCTCCTACACTAAAGGTGCCAGCCCTGAAAGCTCTTGCTGGTCCTCATCTCCCACTGGTAACCTCTCAAACGAACCACAAACACTTGGGCTCTGGACTTGTTTAGCCTACTAAAACTTCCAACGTACACAGCCTCTCGTGCTCAATCTGGCCAAAATCCAACACCGAAATTGCGAACATCCGGCGATTGCTCCTACACTAAAGGTGCCAGCCCTGAAAGCTCTTGCTGGGCCTCATCTCCCACTGGTAACCTCTCAAACGAACCACAAACACTTGGGCTCTGAACTTGTTTAGCCTACGAAAACTTCCAACGTACACAGCCTCTCCTGCTCAATCTGGCCAAAATTCAACACCGAAATTGCGAACGTCCAGAGATTGCTCCTACACTAAAGGTGCCAGCCCTGAAAGCTCTTGCTGGTCCTCATCTCCCACTGGTAACCTCTCAAACGAACCACAAACACTTGGGCTCTGAACTTGTTTAGCCTACTAAAACTTCCAACGTACACAGCCTCTCCTGCTCAATCTGGCCAGAGCTCAACACCGAAATTGCGAACGTCCAGCGATTGCTCCTACACTAAAGGTGCCAGCCCTGAAAGCTCTTGCTGGTCCTCATCTCCCACTGGTAACCTCTCAAACGAACCACAAACACTTGGGCTCTGAACTTGTTTAGCCTACGAAAACTTCCAACGTACACAGCCTCTCCTGCTCAATCTGGCCAGAGCTCAACACCGAAATTGCGAACGTCTAGCGATTGCTCCTACACTAAAGGTGCGAGCCCTGAAAGCTCTTGCTGGTCCTCATCTCCCACTGGTAACCTCTCAAACGAACCACAAACACTTGGGCTCTGAACTTGTTTAGCCTACGAAAACTTCCAACGTACACAGCCTCTCCTGCTCAATCTGGCCAGAGCTCAACACCGAAATTGCGAACGTCCGGCGATTGCTCCTACACTAAAGGTGCCAGCCCTGAAAGCTCTTGCTGGTCCTCATCTCCCACTGGTAACCTCTCAAACGAACCACAAACACTTGGGCTCTGAACTTGTTTAGGCTATTAAAACTTCCAACGTACACAGCCTCTCCTGCTCAATCTGGCCAGAGCTCAACACCGAAATTGCGAACGTCCGGCGATTGCTCCTACACTAAAGGTGCCAGCCCTGAAAGCTCTTGCTGGTCCTCATCTCCCACTGGTAACCTCTCAAACGAACCACAAACACTTGGGCTCTGAACTTGTTTAGCCTACTAAAACTTCCAACGTACCCAGCCTCTCCTGCTCAATCTGGCCAAAATTCAACACCGAAATTGCGAACATCCGGTGATTGCTCCTACACTAAAGGTGCCAGCCCTGAAAGCTCTTGCTGGTCCTCATCTCCCACTGGTAACCTCTCAAACGAACCACAAACACTTGGGCTCTGAACTTGTTTAGCCTACTAAAACTTCCAACGTACACTGCCTCTCCTGCTCAATCTGGCCAGAGCTCAACACCGAAAATGCGAACGTCCAGCGATTGCTCCTACACTAAAGGTGCCAGCCCTGAAAGCTCTTGCTGGTCCTCATCTCCCACTGGTAACCTCTCAAACGAACCACAAACACTTGGGCTCTGAACTTGTTTAGCCTACGAAAACTTCCAACGTACACAGCCTCTCCTGCTCAATCTGGCCAAAATTCAACACCGAAATTGCGAACGTCCGGCGATTGCTCCTACACTAAAGGTGCCAGCCCTGAAAGCTCTTGCTGGTCCTCATCTCCCACTGGTAACCTCTCAAACGAACCACAAACACTTGGGCTCTGAACTTGTTTAGGCTACTAAAACTTCCAACGTACACAGCCTCTCCTGCTCAATCTGGCCAGAGCTCAACACCGAAATTGCGAACGTCCAGCGATTGCTCCTACACTAAAGGTGCCAGCCCTGAAAGCTCTTGCTGGTCCTCATCTCCCACTGGTAACCTCTCAAACGAACCACAAACACTTGGGCTCTGAACTTGTTTAGGCTACGAAAACTTCCAACGTACCCAGCATCTCCTGCTCAATCTGGCCAAAATTCAACACCGAAATTGCGAACGTCCAGCGATTGCTCCTACACTAAAGCTGCCAGCCCTGAAAGCTCTTGCTGGTCCTCATCTCCCACTGGTAACCTCTCAAACGAACCACAAACACTTGGGCTCTGAACTTGTTTAGCCTACTAAAACTTCCAACGTACACAGCCTCTCCTGCTCAACCTGGCCAGAGCTCAACACCGAAATTGCGAACGTCCAGCGATTGCTCCTACACTAAAGGTGCCAGCCCTGAAAGCTCTTGCTGGTCCTCATCTCCCACTGGTAACCTCTCAAACGAACCACAAACACTTGGGCTCTGAACTTGTTTAGCCTACTAAAACTTCCAACGTACACAGCCTCTCCTGCTCAATCTGGCCAGAGCTCAACACCGAAAATGCGAACGTCCAGCGATTGCTCCTACACTAAAGGTGCCAGCCCTGAAAGCTCTTGCTGGTCCTCATCTCCCACTGGTAACCTCTCAAACGAACCACAAACACTTGGGCTCTGAACTTGTTTAGCCTACTAAAACTTCCAACGTACACAGCCTCTCCTGCTCAATCTGGCCAGAGCTCAACACCGAAATTGCGAACGTCCAGCGATTGCTCCTACACTAAAGGTGCCAGCCCTGAAAGCTCTTGCTGGTCCTCATCTCCCACTGGTAACCTCTCAAACGAACCACAAACACTTGGGCTCTGAACTTGTTTAGCCTACGAAAACTTCCAACGTACACAGCCTCTCCTGCTCAATCTGGCCAGAGCTCAACACCGAAATTGCGAACGTCCAGCGATTGCTCCTACACTAAAGGTGCCAGCCCTGAAAGCTCTTGCTGGGCCTCATCTCCCACTGGTAACCTCTCAAACGAACCACAAACACTTGGGCTCTGAACTTGTTTAGCCTACTAAAACTTCCAACGTACCCAGCCTCTCCTGCTCAATCTGGCCAAAATTCAACACCGAAATTGCGAACATCCAGCGATTGCTCCTACACTAAAGGTGCCAGCCCTGAAAGCTCTTGCTGGTCCTCATCTCCCACTGGTAACCTCTCAAACGAACCACAAACACTTGGGCTCTGAACTTGTTTAGGCTACTAAAACTTCCAACGTACACAGCCTCTCCTGCTCAACCTGGCCAGAGCTCAACACCGAAAATGCAAACGTCCAGCGATTGCTCCTACACTAAAGGTGCCAGCCCTGAAAGCTCTTGCTGGTCCTCATCTCCCATTGGTAACCTCTCAAACGAAGCACAAACACTTGGGCTCTGAACTTGTTTAGCCTACGAAAACTTCCAGCGTACACAGCCTCTCCTGCTCAATCTGGCCAGAGCTCAACACCGAAATTGCGAACGTCCAGCGATTGCTCCTACACTAAAGGTGCCAGCCCTGAAAGCTCTTGCTGGTCCTCATCTCCCACTGGTAACCTCTCAAACGAACCACAAACACTTGGGCTCTGAACTTGTTTAGCCTACGAAAACTTCCAACGTACACAGCCTCTCCTGCTCAATCTGGCCAAAATTCAACACCGAAATTGCGAACGTCCAGCGATTGCTCCTACACTAAAGGTGCCAGCCCTGAAAACTCTTGCTGGTCCTCATCTCCCACTGGTAACCTCTCAAACGAACCACAAACACTTGGGCTCTGAACTTGTTTAGGCTACGAAAACTTCCAACGTACACAGCCTCTCCTGCTCAATCTGGCCAGAGCTCAACACCGAAATTGTGAACATCCAGCGATTGCTCCTACACTAAAGGTGCCAGCCCTGAAAGCTCTTGCTGGTCCTCATCTCCCACTGGTAACCTCTCAAACGAACCACAAACACTTGGGCTCTGAACTTGTTTAGGCTATGAAAACTTCCAACGTACACAGCCTCTCCTGCTCAATCTGGCCAGAGCTCAACACCGAAATTGCGAACGTCCGGCGATTGCTCCTACACTAAAGGTGCCAGCCCTGAAAGCTCTTGCTGGTCCTCATCTCCCACTGGTAACCTCTCAAACGAACCACAAACACTTGGGCTCTGAACTTGTTTAGCCTACGAAAACTTCCAACGTACACAGCCTCTCCTGCTCAATCTGGCCAAAATTCAACACCGAAATTGCGAACATCCGGCGATTGCTCCTACACTAAAGGTGCCAGCCCTGAAAGCTCTTGCTGGTCCTCATCTCCCACTGGTAACCTCTCAAACGAACCACAAACACTTGGGCTCTGAACTTGTTTAGCCTACTAAAACTTCCAACGTACCCAGCCTCTCCTGCTCAATCTGGCCAAAATTCAACACCGAAATTGCGAACGTCCAGCGATTGCTCCTACACTAAAGGTGCCAGCCCTGAAAGCTCTTGCTGGTCCTCATCTCCCACTGGTAACCTCTCAAACGAACCACAAACACTTGGGCTCTGAACTTGTTTAGCCTACGAAAACTTCCAACGTACACAGCCTCTCCTGCTCAATCTGGCCAAAATTCAACACCGAAATTGCGAACATCCGGCGATTGCTCCTACACTAAAGGTGCCAGCCCTCAAAGCTCTTGCTGGTCCTCATCTCCCGCTGGTAACCTCTCAAACGAACCACAAACACTTGGGCTCTGAACTTGTTTAGCCTACTAAAACTTCCAACGTACACAGCCTCTCCTGCTCAATCTGGCCAGAGCTCAACACCGAAATTGCGAATGTCCAGCGATTGCTCCTACACTAAAGGTGCCAGCCCTGAAAGCTCTTGCTGGTCCTCATCTCCCACTGGTAACCTCTCAAACGAACCACAAACACTTGGGCTCTGAACTTGTTTAGCCTACGAAAACTTCCAACGTACACAGCCTCTCCTGCTCAATCTGGCCAGAGCTCAACACCGAAATTGCGAACGTCCAGCGATTGCTCCTACACTAAAGGTGCCAGCCCTGAAAGCTCTTGCTGGGCCTCATCTCCCACTGGTAACCTCTCAAACGAACCACAAACACTTGGGCTCTGAACTTGTTTAGCCTACTAAAACTTCCAACGTACACAGCCTCTCCTGCTCAATCTGGCCAAAATTCAACACCGAAATTGCGAACATCCAGCGATTGCTCCTACACTAAAGGTGCCAGCCCTGAAAGCTCTTGCTGGTCCTCATCTCCCACTGGTAACCTCTCAAACGAACCACAAACACTTGGGCTCTGAACTTGTTTAGGCTACTAAAACTTCCAACGTACACAGCCTCTCCTGCTCAACCTGGCCAGAGCTCAACACCGAAAATGCAAACGTCCAGCGATTGCTCCTACACTAAAGGTGCCAGCCCTGAAAGCTCTTGCTGGTCCTCATCTCCCATTGGTAACCTCTCAAACGAAGCACAAACACTTGGGCTCTGAACTTGTTTAGCCTACGAAAACTTCCAACGTACACAGCCTCTCCTGCTCAATCTGGCCAGAGCTCAACACCGAAATTGCGAACGTCCAGCGATTGCTCCTACACTAAAGGTGCCAGCCCTGAAAGCTCTTGCTGGTCCTCATCTCCCACTGGTAACCTCTCAAACGAACCACAAACACTTGGGCTCTGAACTTGTTTAGCCTACTAAAACTTCCAACGTACACAGCCTCTCCTGCTCAATCTGGCCAAAATTCAACACCGAAATTGCGAACGTCCAGCGATTGCTCCTACACTAAAGGTGCCAGCCCTGAAAACTCTTGCTGGTCCTCATCTCCCACTGGTAACCTCTCAAACGAACCACAAACACTTGGGCTCTGAACTTGTTTAGGCTACGAAAACTTCCAACGTACACAGCCTCTCCTGCTCAATCTGGCCAGAGCTCAACACCGAAATTGTGAACGTCCGGCGATTGCTCCTACACTAAAGGTGCCAGCCCTGAAAGCTCTTGCTGGTCCTCATCTCCCACTGGTAACCTCTCAAACGAACCACAAACACTTGGGCTCTGAACTTGTTTAGGCTATGAAAACTTCCAACGTACACAGCCTCTCGTGCTCAATCTGGCCAGAGCTCAACACCGAAATTGCGAACGTCCGGCGATTGCTCCTACACTAAAGGTGCCAGCCCTGAAAGCTCTTGCTGGTCCTCATCTCCCACTGGTAACCTCTCAAACGAACCACAAACACTTGGGCTCTGAACTTGTTTAGCCTACTAAAACTTCCAACGTACACAGCCTCTCCTGCTCAATCTGGCCAGAGCTCAACACCGAAATTGCGAACATCCGGCGATTGCTCCTACACTAAAGGTGCCAGCCCTGAAAGCTCTTGCTGGTCCTCATCTCCCACTGGTAACCTCTCAAACGAACCACAAACACTTGGGCTCTGAACTTGTTTAGCCTACTAAAACTTCCAACGTACCCAGCCTCTCCTGCTCAATCTGGCCAAAATTCAACACCGAAATTGCGAACGTCCAGCGATTGCTCCTACACTAAAGGTGCCAGCCCTGAAAGCTCTTGCTGGTCCTCATCTCCCACTGGTAACCTCTCAAACGAACCACAAACACTTGGGCTCTGAACTTGTTTAGCCTACGAAAACTTCCAACGTACACAGCCTCTCCTGCTCAATCTGGCCAGAGCTCAACACCGAAAATGCGAATGTCCAGCGATTGCTCCTACACTAAAGGTGCCAGCCCTGAAAGCTCTTGCTGGTCCTCATCTCCCACTGGTAATCTCTCAAACGAACCACAAACACTTGGGCTCTGAACTTGTTTAGCCTACGAAAACTTCCAACGTACACAGCCTCTCCTGCTCAATCTGGCCAAAATTCAACACCGAAATTGTGAACGTCCAGCGATTGCTCCTACACTAAAGGTGCCAGCCCTGAAAGCTCTTGCTGGTCCTCATCTCCCACTGGTAACCTCTCAAACGAACCACAAACACTTGGGCTCTGAACTTGTTTAGGCTATTAAAACTTCCAACGTACACAGCCTCTCCTGCTCAATCTGGCCAGAGCTCAACACCGAAATTGCGAACATCCAGCGATTGCTCCTACACTAAAGGTGCCAGCCCTGAAAGCTCTTGCTGGTCCTCATCTCCCACTGGTAACCTCTCAAACGAACCACAAACACTTGGGCTCTGAACTTGTTTAGCCTACGAAAACTTCCAACGTACACAGCCTCTCCTGCTCAATCTGGCCAGAGCTCAACACCGAAAATGCGAACGTCCAGCGATTGCTCCTACACTAAAGGTGCCAGCCCTGAAAGCTCTTGCTGGTCCTCATCTCCCACTGGTAACCTCTCAAACGAACCACAAACACTTGGGCTCTGAACTTGTTTAGCCTACGAAAACTTCCAACGTACCCAGCATCTCCTGCTCAATCTGGCCAAAATTCTACACCGAAATTGCGAACGTCCAGCGATTGCTCCTACACTAAAGGTGCCAGCCCTGAAAGCTCTTGCTGGTCCTCATCTCCCACTGGTAACCTCTCAAACGAACCACAAACACTTGGGCTCTGAACTTGTTTAGCCTACGAAAACTTCCAACGTACACACCCTCTCCTGCTCAATCTGGCCAGAGCTCAACACCGAAATTGCGAACGTCCGGCGATTGCTCCTACACTAAAGGTGCCAGCCCTGAAAGCTCTTGCTGGGCCTCATCTCCCACTGGTAACCTCTCAAACGAACCACAAACACTTGGGCTCTGAACTTGTTTAGCCTACTAAAACTTCCAACGTACCCAGCCTCTCCTGCTCAATCTGGCCAAAATTCAACACCGAAATTGCGAACATCCAGCGATTGCTCCTACACTAAAGGTGCCAGCCCTGAAAGCTCTTGCTGGTCCTCATCTCCCACTGGTAACCTCTCAAACGAACCACAAACACTTGGGCTCTGAACTTGTTTAGGCTACTAAAACTTCCAACGTACACAGCCTCTCCTGCTCAACCTGGCCAGAGCTCAACACCGAAAATGCAAACGTCCAGCGATTGCTCCTACACTAAAGGTGCCAGCCCTGAAAGCTCTTGCTGGTCCTCATCTCCCATTGGTAACCTCTCAAACGAAGCACAAACACTTGGGCTCTGAACTTGTTTAGCCTACGAAAACTTCCAACGTACACAGCCTCTCCTGCTCAATCTGGCCAGAGCTCAACACCGAAATTGCGAACGTCCAGCGATTGCTCCTACACTAAAGGTGCCAGCCCTGAAAGCTCTTGCTGGTCCTCATCTCCCACTGGTAACCTCTCAAACGAACCACAAACACTTGGGCTCTGAACTTGTTTAGCCTACGAAAACTTCCAACGTACACAGCCTCTCCTGCTCAATCTGGCCAAAATTCAACACCGAAATTGCGAACGTCCAGCGATTGCTCCTACACTAAAGGTGCCAGCCCTGAAAACTCTTGCTGGTCCTCATCTCCCACTGGTAACCTCTCAAACGAACCACAAACACTTGGGCTCTGAACTTGTTTAGGCTACGAAAACTTCCAACGTACACAGCCTCTCCTGCTCAATCTGGCCAGAGCTCAACACCGAAATTGTGAACGTCCGGCGATTGCTCCTACACTAAAGGTGCCAGCCCTGAAAGCTCTTGCTGGTCCTCATCTCCCACTGGTAACCTCTCAAACGAACCACAAACACTTGGGCTCTGAACTTGTTTAGGCTACGAAAACTTCCAACGTACACAGCCTCTCCTGCTCAATCTGGCCAGAGCTCAACACCGAAATTGCGAACGTCCGGCGATTGCTCCTACACTAAAGGTGCCAGCCCTGAAAGCTCTTGCTGGTCCTCATCTCCCACTGGTAACCTCTCAAACGAACCACAAACACTTGGGCTCTGAACTTGTTTAGCCTACTAAAACTTCCAACGTACACAGCCTCTCCTGCTCAATCTGGCCAAAATTCAACACCGAAATTGCGAACATCCGGCGATTGCTCCTACACTAAAGGTGCCAGCCCTGAAAGCTCTTGCTGGTCCTCATCTCCCACTGGTAACCTCTCAAACGAACCACAAACACTTGGGCTCTGAACTTGTTTAGCCTACGAAAACTTCCAACGTACCCAGCCTCTCCTGCTCAATCTGCCCAAAATTCAACACCGAAATTGCGAACGTCCAGCGATTGCTCCTACACTAAAGCTGCCAGCCCTGAAAGCTCTTGCTGGTCCTCATCTCCCACTGGTAACCTCTCAAACGAACCACAAACACTTGGGCTCTGAACTTGTTTAGCCTACTAAAACTTCCAACGTACACAGCCTCTCCTGCTCAATCTGGCCAGAGCTCAACACCGAAAATGCGAATGTCCAGCGATTGCTCCTACACTAAAGGTGCCAGCCCTGAAAGCTCTTGCTGGTCCTCATCTCCCACTGGTAATCTCTCAAACGAACCACAAACACTTGGGCTCTGAACTTGTTTAGCCTACGAAAACTTCCAACGTACACAGCCTCTCCTGCTCAACCTGGCCAGAGCTCAACACCGAAATTGCGAACGTCCAGCGATTGCTCCTACACTAAAGGTCCCAGCCCTGAAAGCTCTTGCTGGTCCTCATCTCCCACTGGTAACCTCTCAAACGAACCAGAAACACTTGGGCTCTGAACTTGTTTAGCCTACGAAAACTTCCAACGTACACAGCCTCTCCTGCTCAATCTGGCCAAAATTCAACACCGAAATTGTGAACGTCCAGCGATTGCTCCTACACTAAAGGTGCCAGCCCTGAAAGCTCTTGCTGGTCCTCATCTCCCACTGGTAACCTCTCAAACGAACCACAAACACTTGGGCTCTGAACTTGTTTAGGCTATTAAAACTTCCAACGTACACAGCCTCTCCTGCTCAATCTGGCCAGAGCTCAACACCGAAATTGCGAACATCCAGCGATTGCTCCTACACTAAAGGTGCCAGCCCTGAAAGCTCTTGCTGGTCCTCATCTCCCACTGGTAACCTCTCAAACGAACCACAAACACTTGGGCTCTGAACTTGTTTAGCCTACTAAAACTTCCAACGTACACAGCCTCTCCTGCTCAATCTGGCCAGAGCTCAACACCGAAATTGCGAACGTCCAGCGATTGCTCCTACACTAAAGGTGCCAGCCCTGAAAGCTCTTGCTGGTCCTCATCTCCCACTGGTAACCTCTCAAACGAACCACAAACACTTGGGCTCTGAACTTGTTTAGCCTACGAAAACTTCCAACGTACCCAGCATCTCCTGCTCAATCTGGCCAAAATTCTACACCGAAATTGCGAACGTCCAGCGATTGCTCCTACACTAAAGGTGCCAGCCCTCAAAGCTCTTGCTGGTCCTCATCTCCCACTGGTAACCTCTCAAACGAACCACAAACACTTGGGCTCTGAACTTGTTTAGCCTACGAAAACTTCCAACGTACACACCCTCTCCTGCTCAATCTGGCCAGAGCTCAACACCGAAATTGCGAACGTCCGGCGATTGCTCCTACACTAAAGGTGCCAGCCCTGAAAGCTCTTGCTGGTCCTCATCTCCCACTGGTAACCTCTCAAACGAACCACAAACACTTGGGCTCTGAACTTGTTTAGCCTACTAAAACTTCCAACGTACACAGCCTCTCCTGCTCAATCTGGCCAAAATTCAACACCGAAATTGCGAACATCCGGCGATTGCTCCTACACTAAAGGTGCCAGCCCTGAAAGCTCTTGCTGGTCCTCATCTCCCACTGGTAACCTCTCAAACGAACCACAAACACTTGGGCTCTGAACTTGTTTAGGCTATTAAAACTTCCAACATACACAGCCTCTCCTGCTCAATCTGGCCAGAGCTCAACACCGAAAATGCGAACGTCCAGCGATTGCTCCTACACTAAAGGTGCCAGCCCTGAAAGCTCTTGCTGGGCCTCATCTCCCACTGGTAACCTCTCAAACGAACCACAAACACTTGGGCTCTGAACTTGTTTAGCCTACTAAAACTTCCAACGTACACAGCCTCTCCTGCTCAATCTGGCCAGAGCTCAACACCGAAATTGCGAACGTCCAGCGATTGCTCCTACACTAAAGGTGCGAGCCCTGAAAGCTCTTGCTGGTCCTCATCTCCCACTGGTAACCTCTCAAACGAACCACAAACACTTGGGCTCTGAACTTGTTTAGCCTACTAAAACTTCCAACGTACACAGCCTCTCCTGCTCAATCTGGCCAGAGCTCAACACCGAAAATGTGAAAGTCCAGGGATAGCTCCTACACTAAAGGTGCCAGCCCTGAAAGCTCTTGCTGGTCCTCATCTCCCACTGGTAATCTCTCAAACGAACCACAAACACTTGGGCTCTGAACTTGTTTAGGCTACGAAATCTTCCAACATACACAGCCTCTCCTGCTCAATCTGGCCAGAGCTCAACACCGAAATTGCGAACGTCTAGCGATTGCTCCTACACTAAAGGTGCGAGCCCTGAAAGCTCTTGCTGGTCCTCATCTCCCACTGGTAACCTCTCAAACGAACCACAAACACTTGGGCTCTGAACTTGTTTAGCCTACGAAAACTTCCAACGTACCCAACATCTCCTGCTCAATCTGGCCAAAATTCTACACCGAAATTGCGAACGTCCAGCGATTGCTCCTACACTAAAGGTGCCAGCCCTGAAAGCTCTTGCTGGTCCTCATCTCCCACTGGTAACCTCTCAAACGAACCACAAACACTTGGGCTCTGAACTTGTTTAGCCTACGAAAACTTCCAACGTACACAGCCTCTCCTGCTCAATCTGGCCAGAGCTCAACACCGAAATTGCGAACGTCCGGCGATTGCTCCTACACTAAAGGTGCCAGCCCTGAAAGCTCTTGCTGGTCCTCATCTCCCACTGGTAACCTCTCAAACGAACCACAAACACTTGGGCTCTGAACTTGTTTAGCCTACTAAAACTTCCAACGTACACAGCCTCTCCTGCTCAATCTGGCCAAAATTCAACACCGAAATTGCGAACATCCGGCGATTGCTCCTACACTAAAGGTGCCAGCCCTGAAAGCTCTTGCTGGTCCTCATCTCCCACTGGTAACCTCTCAAACGAACCACAAACACTTGGGCTCTGAACTTGTTTAGCCTACTAAAACTTCCAACGTACACAGCCTCTCCTGCTCAATCTGGCCAGAGCTCAACACCGAAATTGCGAACGTCCAGCGATTGCTCCTACACTAAAGGTGCGAGCCCTGAAAGCTCTTGCTGGTCCTCATCTCCCACTGGTAACCTCTCAAACGAACCACAAACACTTGGGCTCTGAACTTGTTTAGGCTACTAAAACTTCCAACGTACACAGCCTCTCCTGCTCAATCTGGCCAGAGCTCAACACCGAAAATGTGAAAGTCCAGGGATAGCTCCTACACTAAAGGTGCCAGCCCTGAAAGCTCTTGCTGGTCCTCATCTCCCAGTGGTAATCTCTCAAACGAACCACAAACACTTGGGCTCTGAACTTGTTTAGGCTACGAAATCTTCCAACATACACAGCCTCTCCTGCTCAATCTGGCCAGAGCTCAACACCGAAATTGCGAACGTCTAGCGATTGCTCCTACACTAAAGGTGCGAGCCCTGAAAGCTCTTGCTGGTCCTCATCTCCCACTGGTAACCTCTCAAACGAACCACAAACACTTGGGCTCTGAACTTGTTTAGCCTACGAAAACTTCCAACGTACCCAGCATCTCCTGCTCAATCTGGCCAAAATTCTACACCGAAATTGCGAACGTCCAGCGATTGCTCCTACACTAAAGGTGCCAGCCCTGAAAGCTCTTGCTGGTCCTCATCTCCCACTGGTAACCTCTCAAACGATCCACAAACACTTGGGCTCTGAACTTGTTTAGCCTACGAAAACTTCCAACGTACACAGCCTCTCCTGCTCAATCTGGCCAGAGCTCAACACCGAAATTGCGAACGTCCGGCGATTGCTCCTACACTAAAGGTGCCAGCCCTGAAAGCTCTTGCTGGTCCTCATCTCCCACTGGTAACCTCTCAAACGAACCACAAACACTTGGGCTCTGAACTTGTTTAGCCTACGAAAACTTCCAACGTACACAGCCTCTCCTGCTCAATCTGGCCAAAATTCAACACCGAAATTGCGAACATCCGGCGATTGCTCCTACACTAAAGGTGCCAGCCCTGAAAGCTCTTGCTGGTCCTCATCTCCCACTGGTAACCTCTCAAACGAACCACAAACACTTGGGCTCTGAACTTGTTTAGCCTACGAAAACTTCCAACGTACACAGCCTCTCCTGCTCAATCTGGCCAGAGCTCAACACCGAAATTGCGAACGTCCAGCGATTGCTCCTACACTAAAGGTGCCAGCCCTGAAAGCTCTTGCTGGGCCTCATCTCCCACTGGTAACCTCTCAAACGAACCACAAACACTTGGGCTCTGAACTTGTTTAGCCTACTAAAACTTCCAACGTACCCAGCCTCTCCTGCTCAATCTGGCCAAAATTCAACACCGAAATTGCGAACGTCCAGCGATTGCTCCTACACTAAAGGTGCCAGCCCTGAAAGCTCTTGCTGATCCTCATCTCCCACTGGTAACCTCTCAAACGAACCACAAACACTTGGGCTCTGAACTTGTTTAGGCTATTAAAACTTCCAACATACACAGCCTCTCCTGCTCAACCTGGCCAGAGCTCAACACCGAAAATGCGAACGTCCAGCGATTGCTCCTACACTAAAGGTGCCAGCCCTGAAAGCTCTTGCTGGTCCTCATCTCCCATTGGTAACCTCTCAAACGAAGCACAAACACTTGGGCTCTGAACTTGTTTAGCCTACGAAAACTTCCAACGTACACAGCCTCTCCTGCTCAATCTGGCCAGAGCTCAACACCGAAATTGCGAACGTCCAGCGATTGCTCCTACACTAAAGGTGCCAGCCCTGAAAGCTCTTGCTGGTCCTCATCTCCCACTGGTAACCTCTCAAACGAACCACAAACACTTGGGCTCTGAACTTGTTTAGCCTACGAAAACTTCCAACGTACACAGCCTCTCCTGCTCAATCTGGCCAGAGCTCAACACCGAAATTGCGAACGTCCGGCGATTGCTCCTACACTAAAGGTGCCAGCCCTCAAAGCTCTTGCTGGTCCTCATCTCCACTGGTAACCTCTCAAACGAACCACAAACACTTGGGCTCTGAACTTGTTTAGCCTACGAAAACTTCCAACGTACACAGCCTCTCCTGCTCAATCTGGCCAGAGCTCAACACCGAAATTGTGAACGTCCGGCGATTGCTCCTACACTAAAGGTGCCAGCCCTGAAAGCTCTTGCTGGTCCTCATCTCCCACTGGTAACCTCTCAAACGAACCACAAACACTTGGGCTCTGAACTTGTTTAGGCTATGAAAACTTCCAACGTACACAGCCTCTCCTGCTCAATCTGGCCAGAGCTCAACACCGAAATTGAGAACGTCCGGCGATTGCTCCTACACTAAAGGTGCCAGCCCTGAAAGCTCTTGCTGGTCCTCATCTCCCACTGGTAACCTCTCAAACGAACCACAAACACTTGGGCTCTGAACTTGTTTAGCCTACTAAAACTTCCAACGTACACAGCCTCTCCTGCTCAATCTGGCCAAAATTCAACACCGAAATTGCGAACATCCGGCGATTGCTCCTACACTAAAGGTGCCAGCCCTGAAAGCTCTTGCTGGTCCTCATCTCCCACTGGTAACCTCTCAAACGAACCACAAACACTTGGGCTCTGAACTTGTTTAGCCTACTAAAACTTCCAACGTACCCAGCCTCTCCTGCTCAATCTGGCCAAAATTCAACACCGAAATTGCGAACGTCCGGCGATTGCTCCTACACTAAAGGTGCCAGCCCTGAAAGCTCTTGCTGGTCCTCATCTCCCATTGGTAACCTCTCAAACGAAGCACAAACACTTGGGCTCTGAACTTGTTTAGCCTACGAAAACTTCCAACGTACACAGCCTCTCCTGCTCAATCTGGCCAGAGCTCAACACCGAAATTGCGAACGTCCAGCGATTGCTCCTACACTAAAGGTGCCAGCCCTGAAAGCTCTTGCTGGTCCTCATCTCCCACTGGTAACCTCTCAAACGAACCACAAACACTTGGGCTCTGAACTTGTTTAGCCTACGAAAACTTCCAACGTACACAGCCTCTCCTGCTCAATCTGGCCAAAATTCAACACCGAAATTGCGAACGTCCAGCGATTGCTCCTACACTAAAGGTGCCAGCCCTGAAAGCTCTTGCTGGTCCTCATCTCCCACTGGTAACCTCTCAAACGAACCACAAACACTTGGGCTCTGAACTTGTTTAGGCTATTAAAACTTCCAACGTACACAGCCTCTCCTGCTCAATCTGGCCAGAGCTCAACACCGAAATTGTGAACGTCCGGCGATTGCTCCTACACTAAAGGTGCCAGCCCTGAAAGCTCTTGCTGGTCCTCATCTCCCACTGGTAACCTCTCAAACGAACCACAAACACTTGGGCTCTGAACTTGTTTAGGCTATGAAAACT
This sequence comes from Gavia stellata, assembly GCF_030936135.1. Taxonomy (NCBI): domain Eukaryota; kingdom Metazoa; phylum Chordata; class Aves; order Gaviiformes; family Gaviidae; genus Gavia; species Gavia stellata. Next base: position 43,237 of record NW_026777086.1, read on the forward strand.
TCCAACGTACACAGCCTCTCCTGCTCAATCTGGCCAGAGCTCAACACCGAAATTGAGAACGTCCGGCGATTGCTCCTACACTAAAGGTGCCAGCCCTGAAAGCTCTTGCTGGTCCTCATCTCCCACTGGTAACCTCTCAAACGAACCACAAACACTTGGGCTCTGAACTTGTTTAGCCTACTAAAACTTCCAACGTACACAGCCTCTCCTGCTCAATCTGGCCAAAATTCAACACCGAAATTGCGAACATCCGGCGATTGCTCCTACACTAAAGGTGCCAGCCCTGAAAGCTCTTGCTGGTCCTCATCTCCCACTGGTAACCTCTCAAACGAACCACAAACACTTGGGCTCTGAACTTGTTTAGCCTACTAAAACTTCCAACGTACCCAGCCTCTCCTGCTCAATCTGGCCAAAATTCAACACCGAAATTGCGAACGTCCAGCGATTGCTCCTACACTAAAGGTGCCAGCCCTGAAAGCTCTTGCTGGTCCTCATCTCCCACTGGTAACCTCTCAAACGAACCACAAACACTTGGGCTCTGAACTTGTTTAGCCTACTAAAACTTCCAACGTACACAGCCTCTCCTGCTCAATCTGGCCAGAGCTCAACACCGAAAATGCGAATGTCCAGCGATTGCTCCTACACTAAAGGTGCCAGCCCTGAAAGCTCTTGCTGGTCCTCATCTCCCACTGGTAATCTCTCAAACGAACCACAAACACTTGGGCTCTGAACTTGTTTAGCCTACGAAAACTTCCAACGTACACAGCCTCTCCTGCTCAATCTGGCAAAATTCAACACCGAAATTGTGAACGTGCAGCGATTGCTCCTACACTAAAGGTGCCAGCCCTGAAAGCTCTTGCTGGTCCTCATCTCCCACTGGTAACCTCTCAAACGAACCACAAACACTTGGGCTCTGAACTTGTTTAGGCTATTAAAACTTCCAACGTACACAGCCTCTCCTGCTCAATCTGGCCAGAGCTCAACACCGAAATTGCGAACATCCAGCGATTGCTCCTACACTAAAGGTGCCAGCCCTGAAAGCTCTTGCTGGTCCTCATCTCCCACTGGTAACCTCTCAAACGAACCACAAACACTTGGGCTCTGAACTTGTTTAGCCTACTAAAACTTCCAACGTACACAGCCTCTCCTGCTCAATCTGGCCAAAATTCAACACCGAAATTGCGAACGTCTGGCGATTGCTCCTACACTAAAGGTGCCAGCCCTGAAAGCTCTTGCTGGTCCTCATCTCCCACTGGTAACCTCTCAAACGAACCACAAACACTTGGGCTCTGAACTTGTTTAGCCTACTAAAACTTCCAACGTACACAGCCTCTCCTGCTCAATCTGGCCAGAGCTCAACACCGAAATTGCGAACGTCCAGCGATTGCTCCTACACTAAAGGTGCCAGCCCTGAAAGCTCTTGCTGGTCCTCATCTCCCACTGGTAACCTCTCAAACGAACCACAAACACTTGGGCTCTGAACTTGTTTAGCCTACGAAAACTTCCAACGTACCCAGCATCTCCTGCTCAATCTGGCCAAAATTCTACACCGAAATTGCGAACGTCCAGCGATTGCTCCTACACTAAAGGTGCCAGCCCTGAAAGCTCTTGCTGGTCCTCATCTCCCACTGGTAACCTCTCAAACGAACCACAAACACTTGGGCTCTGAACTTGTTTAGCCTACGAAAACTTCCAACGTACACACCCTCTCCTGCTCAATCTGGCCAGAGCTCAACACCGAAATTGCGAACGTCCGGCGATTGCTCCTACACTAAAGGTGCCAGCCCTGAAAGCTCTTGCTGGTCCTCATCTCCCACTGGTAACCTCTCAAACGAACCACAAACACTTGGGCTCTGAACTTGTTTA